>NC_053493.1:330879442-330884442 GCF_905171775.1 Rana temporaria
TCTATCTAACAAACACATTTCTATCCATCTATACACATATGTGTGTGAATTATAGACAGAGTATAACCAGAATGTCATATTGATTATATTAAATATTATATTAAATCTATCTATCTATCTATCTATCTATCTATCTATCTATCTATCTATCTATCTATCTATCTATCTATCTATCTATCTATCTACTAGGATGTCATATTGATTACATTCTAGTGCTATCTATCTATCTATCTATCTATCTATCTATCTATCTATCTATCTATCTATCTATCTATCTATCTATCTCAATTTATATAGCTATTATCTATCTATCTATCTATCTATCTATCTATCTATCTATCTATCTATCTATCTATCATTCTATCTATCTCAATCTATCTATCTATCTATCTATCTATCTATCTATCTATCTATCTATCTATCTATCTATCTATCTATCTATCTATCTATCTTTCTATCTATCTACTAGGATGCCATATTGATTATATTCTATTAGTGCTATCTATCTATCTATCTATCTATCTATCTATCTATCTATCTATCTATCTATCTATCTATCTATCTATCTATCTTTCTATCTATCTACTAGGATGCCATATTGATTATATTCTATTAGTGCTATCTATCTATCTATCTATCTATCTATCTATCTATCTATCTATCTATCTATCTATCTATCTATCTATCTATCTATCTAATCCCTTTCCAGACATCTATGCACATGGGAATGATCTTTCTATCTATGTTTAATATACATATATATTTATCCATCAATCTATCTTTCTAGTTCTAGATACCATATTGGTTTTGTCTGGTTAATATAGACTTCAGCAGGTATAAAGTGTGTATCTGGAAAGAGTCGTAGTAGTAAATGAAGACCTCTTTGGGTTGGCAGCCTGGCAGTGGAAGGGTTAAGCCTCTTGTAGCTAGTTACCCTTGTCCTTCCCAGGATGTAATAAAGTGAGACAAATTTATGGTGTGTCGCAGGCTTTTCTGCTGTTATTTATTCATTCATGTATGCATATAGGCAGTGTGCAGATAAGACGATGGTCCCCTGTAGAATACTAGTTCATGTCAGACGTCTGTAAATTTGCTTGAAGTGTGTTAAACTCCACAAATGTACATGAGAAAATATAGAGAGAAGAGGGGCAGCAAACAAGGCAGACAGCGAGCCGCATCTCCAATCATTCAATCCGCCAATAAAAGTGACTTGCAGCGATTTGAAGGATCAAGTGCTCGGGTAGAAAGCTAACCTGGGGTTAAGATCCTTGTCTGCTGGTAAAATCCATTATATACATATATAATCATCTCCCCTCCACACAGAATGGGACATTGTCATAATTAATAGGCTTTCTGCCTTGTGACAGTCTGCCTCATCATTAATACACACTTCATTTCCAGCACATCTACATTGCCATACATTTCTTTTACTGCTACTATACCAATCTTTCCCCTTTCACAGGATTTAATACAAAGGACAGGCGATTTCTTCATTACAAACACTAGTTACAAGAAGGCACCAATAATTCTGAACTCACTGAATTCATCACTCACTTGGAAAAGTCAGATCTGCATTTTATGATTGCTTATGACTTGTGATTATGATTTGCATTGAACAGTTATGCCCTGTACACACGATGGGACCGATGGACCGTTTTCATCGGACGAACCGATCGTATGTGGGCCCCATCATTTTTTTCCCCATCAGTGAAATAGAATAGAACCTGTTTAAAATTTCCGTATGGTTAAAAAACCGATAGAAAAAAACGATCGTCTGTGGGGAAATCCATCGGTCAAAAATCCATGCATGCTCAGAATCAAGTCGAAGCATTGAACTTCATTTTTCTCAGCACGTCGTGTGTTTTATGTCACCACGTTGGACGCGATCAGATTTTTAACCGATGGTGTGTAGGCAAGACTGATGAAAGTCAGTTTGTTTTCATCAGATAAACCGATCGTGTGTACAGGGCATTATTGGCCATTCTGTGACAAGGCTTTCTGACATTGCATTACCCCCTCTGTACAAGTTTGCCTTTATGTGGTGGGTTTATTTACTAAAGCTGGAGAGTGCTAAATCACCTCTGCAGAGAAACCAATCAGCTTATAGCCTCAGCTTGTTCAATTATGCTTCATTTCCATGGACGTTTTTGGACGTTTTTACAGCCACTTTTCTGAGCGTTTTTTGCAGCTTAAAAACGGCTCTCCATGTTAGTCTATGGCCTCATGCCCACCATGACGTTTTTGAGCTGTAGATGACTGAGCCGTTTTGAAGGTGCAAAAAAAAAAACAGGACCAGTGCGTTCTGAAGCTCCAGCGTTAGAGCTGTAAAACGCCAGACGTTAAAAAACGCGCAAAAACGCTCAAAAACGCTCCAGCTCAAAAAAAAAAAACATGGACAGGCGTTTTTAAGCTGTAAAAAAAGGCTTAAAAAAGTGTCTGTAAAAACGTCCATGGAAATTAAGCCTGAGGCCCCGTACACACGGCCGAGGAACTCGACGTGCCAAACACATCGAGTTCCTCGGCCAGTTCAGCCCTGAAGCCGCCGAGGAGCTCGGCGGGCCGAGAGCTCCCATAGAACAACGAGGAAATAGAGAACATGTTCTCTATTTCCTCGTCGAGCTCCTCGTCGGCTTCCTCGGCCGAAAGTGTACACACGGCCGGGTTTCTCGGCAGAATTCAGCCAGAAACTCGGTCGGAAGCTGAATTCTGCCGAGGAAACTGGTCGTGTGTACGAGGCCTTAGGCTTTGGCAATAAAACCTGGAAGCTGATTGGTTTCTATGCAAAAGTGAGACTCTCCAGCTTTAGTAAATAAACCCTGGCGACCCTGGATAAAACAGAAATGTAATATATTGCAGATTTTATTACCATTAAATTTGGTGGCTGCATCAGGTTTCTATTTAATTTTTTTCACACAATTTCCACCTTATGATCATGCCAGTAAGTCTGTTATTTGTTATGATAACTACATTCTGCATGGAGGAGCAACAGACACATTTGGACAGCAGCATTGTCAGCCTGCAGAGAAGGTAGTGCTGTTAGATGTACCAGTAGATTTAGGGTCACCATAAATATTGTTATAATCTGGCTTTACAATCAATTTTAGATCTACAAAAACGATGTGATAGGAGGACCTACCTAATCTATCCAATAAATATGTATCCAGTTAGGCTGGCCCTTACAAAACATAGATGTTGGTAGATCTTAAAGTGGTTGTAAACCCATTCCAACCACTTTAGTCTACAGGCAAGCCTACATTAAGGCTTACCTGTAGGTGCTTGAAATATCTCCCAGACCTGCACGGTCTAGGAGATATTTGCAAATCGCCGTAGGGCGATTTCTCTTGCGCATGCGCCAAAGTTAGAAAGGGCACTATCTAAGATACGACAGCCTGCGCCGTCGTATCTTAGGGTGCAATATTTAGGCTGGCTGCTAGGTGGCGCTTCCATTGAGTTCGGCGTAACTTATGTAAATAACTAGATACGCCTATTCACGAACGTACGTGCGCCCGTCGAAGAAGATACGCCGTTTCCGTTAGAGATACACTGCCTAAAGATAAACATGCCCCCTTGGTGGCGTAGCCAATGTTAAGTATGGGCGTCGTTCCCGCGTCAAAATTGGAAAATTTTACGTCGTTTGCGTAAGGCGTCTGTAAATAGGGCTGGACGTAATTTACGTCCACGTCGAAACCAATACGTCCTTGCGGCGTACTTTGCCGCAATGCACCTTGGGATATGTACACGGATGGCGTATGCGCCGTTCGTAAAAAACGTCAATCACGTCAGGTCACCCTCCATTAACATAAAACACACCCCCTCAGCCTAATTTGAATTAGGCACGCTTACGCTGGCCCCATTTACGCTACGCGGCCGTAAGTTAGGAGGCAAGTACTTTGTGAACACAGTACTTGCCTATCTAACTTAAGGCGGTGTAGCGTAAATACGATACGCCACGCCGCCGCAAAGATGCAGCGGTCTTTATGAATCCACCTAATAGTGTCTTCTTGTCTGACAATCATTAAAGGGGTTGTAAAGGTACCATTTTTTTTTCTTAAATAGCTTCCTTTACCTTAGTGCAGTCCTCCTTCACTTACCTCATCCTCCGATACGCCATCCGTGAAAAATCCTCACTTCCTGTTCTTCTGTCTGTAACTCCACACAGTAATGCAAGGCTTTCTCCCTGGTGTTGAGTGTCGTGCTCGCCCCCTCCCTTGGACTACAGGAGAGTCAGGACGCTCTCTACGTTGCAGATAGAGAAAGGAGCTGTGTGTTAGTGGGCGTCCTGACTCTCCTATAGTCCAAGGGAGGGGTCGAGCACGACACTCCACACCAGGGAGAAAGCCTTGCATTACTGTGTGGAGTTACAGACAGAAGAACAGGAAGTGAGGATTTCTCAGAAGAAATAAGGACATTTAAAAGCAAAATGGAAGGATGGACTGCACTAAGGTAAAGGAAGCTATTTAGGGGAAAAAAATTGTACCTTTACAACCCTTTTAACCATTTAAGCCCCAGACCAGAGCACTTTTTGTGATTCGGCACTGCGTTGCTTTAACTGACAATAGCGCGGTCGTGCGACGTGGCTCCCAAACAAAATTGGCGTCCTTTTTTCCCCACAAATAGAGCTTTCTTTTGGTGGTATTTGATCACCATTGTGGTTTTTAGTTTTTGCGCTATAAACAAAAATAGAGCGACAATTTTGAAAAAAAATAATATTTTTTACTTTTTACCATAATAAACATCCCCCAAAAATATTTAAAACACATTTTTTTTCCTCAGTTTATGTAGATACATATTCTTCTACATATTTTTCGTAAAAAAAAATCGCAATAAGCATTTATTGATTGGTTTGTGCAAAAGTTATAGCGTTTACAAAATAGGGGATAGTTTTCTGGCATTTTTATTAATATTTTTTTTTTACTAGTAATGGCGGCGATCAGCGATTTTTTTCGGTACTATGACAATACGGCGGACACTTCAGACACTTTTGATACATTTTTGGGATA